>NC_134356.1:453618572-453665053 GCF_048569485.1 Anomaloglossus baeobatrachus
GTTAGGGACTGTCTCAGATGGGTACACCTTGACGAGGTGAGACAGCTTTTTACCTTTTTGCAAAAATGTATACACTAAGTACCCTGTTATTAAGCACTTGCAATTTATTTATAGTCAGGGTATTTTTCATGCAATTTTCTCTGTTTTTTTTCTATATATGTATGTGTGTATATATGTATGTATGTGTGTGTGTATATGTGTGTGTATATGTGTGTGTATATGTGTGTATAGGTGTGTATGTGTGTGTGTATATATATATATATATATATATATATATATATATAATGTGTATATATATATGTATGTATATGTGTGTGTGTGTGTGTGTATATTATACACAAAAATGAATTCATAAGTGGTATTGTGCTGTTGTGTTTTTTGTTTTTTTTTTTTGTTTTTTTTTTTCATTTGACTGAGCAGCGTTACTGGAACAACTGCTAATATGGCAAATGCGGGAGAAGTTGAATTTATAGTTTTAAGCCACTATTAATGTTATATGGCCCATACATTTTAGCCATTGTTCATTCAAGCTATCGATCACTCCTGGCTCCCCCATACACGCAAATACGAGGCTTTACCAGCCATTCTTGTGTCTTCATTGGGGAGCATGGCTTAAGGTGATACAATATTGATGGCAGAAGTTTTTCCTAAAAGGATTAGGGGAGTCATTGGCTCTGTTGAAATCCACACATGTCAGAATTTAATCTGTGTACAGGGCCTTAAATGTTTATGGTGTCCTTCACATAAATAAAGAATTGTGCCTCCTGCAGTTTAACAAAAAATTGCAGGACCCTGGTCCTACGTTGGTAGTCTGTGGATGCTGGACCATAACCCTGCGTACTTTCTCACCTGCCAGCATCCCCGTACTAATCGATATGGCTCTAACGTGGCACAAGGGTGACATCACACCAGACCTAATAATCTGGATCTGCCCTGGGGATTCTGGCAGGTAGGGTGAGGTTATCAGGGCTTCTGTTGAGCAGGCTCGGACTACTGACATGGCTACTGGGACCAGGATCCTGCAAATTTTATTGCTGAATGCTTATGACTATACAGTGGTACCTCGCTTAACGGGTAACCCTCTTAACGAGAATTTCGCTTAACAAGCAAAGCTTTCTGTAAATTTGTAACCCGCTGTACGAGAAAGCTTTGCTGTACGAGCGAAATTCTCACCGCACACACTTCCGGTTTCGTCCATCCACCACACTCTGACCCGCATTTGCAGTCCACACAAACACACACATGTACGCACAAACACACACATGTACGCACATACAGTATTATGATCACCTTACCTTCCGTTCCACCGCCGGTCTCATGGTTCTTGTAGTTCCCGGGTACATCGTGACGTCCTCGCGGCGAACTACAAGACCCAGGAGGCCTGCGATGGAACGGAAAGTAAGGTGAGCATATAATATAACATATGTTTACCTTTCGTTTCATCGCCGGCCTCCTGGGTGCTGTAGTGCGCCGCTGCGCTCCAGTCCACGCTGTGTATCTGCATCCATAGCGACGAGGGAGGAACTTCCTGTCACCGCTAATGAAAGGCAGTGCGCTGGCCAATCAGCGGCAAGCGGCTCTGCCTTTGACGTCAGCGCTCTGGCCGGGAAGTTCCTGCCTCGTCGTTATGGTAACGCGTTACACAGCCCGGCCCGTACCAGAGAACAGCATGTCCCAGCAGACCAGCGATGGAACGGAAGGTAAGGTGAGCATATAGTGTGTGTGTGTGTGTTTGTGTGTGTGTTGTTTGTTTGTGTGTGTGTTGTTTGTTTGTGTGTGTGTGTGTGTGTGTTTGTTTGTGTGTGTGTGTGTGTGTTTGTTTGGGTGTGTGTTTGTGTGTGTGTGTGTTTGTTTGGGTGTGTGTGTGTGTGGTGTGTGTGTGTGTTTGTGTGTGTGTGTGTTTGGAATGACAGAATAGGGGACCAGGGTGGGACATTTTAGAAGTTGTGGAACGGATCGTCAGCATTGCAATGATTTCCTATGGGAAATCTTGCTCTGCTGAACGAGTACCTTGATTAACAAGCACAGTCCCAGAACGGATTGTTCTCGTTAAGCAAGGTACCACTGTATACTGTGTTTTGACCGCATGTGTAAAATCCACAATATTACACAGGAGGCATTATGGAGGAACTTCCAGATCACCCCTTAATGGCTTATCTGAAATGTGTGAGACTGTTTTCTGATGATCTTTTCCTCATTGGGACTGCAGTTGTAGTTAAGTAATCGTGATAAAAATCAGATTCCAGACACTGGCAATATGCAGGAAGCAAATAAGGACACAGTTACGAGTCAAAGTACACTGAATTCTTTGCTTTTAGGGATCAGGATTTATTAAAAAGAATTCTGCTCCTCAAAGTCTTAAAATTAAGCTAAATGCAACTTCTGTTATATAACATACAACAAATTTCAGTGTGATTATTTAACAAAAACTAGGTAAAATGCGGAAGCAGTGTGTGGAGAAAAAAATACACCCCATGGGTCAACTTCTTGTTGAACCTTAGATTTTCTCATGGCAGTATATAGCTGCAGTATAAAGCATGGTGGTGGTACCTTAGAACGTATCAGGAATAAGGAAGTAGATGGATTTATGGATGTCTATTATAGATAGGTAAAAAAAAAATATATATATATTCCGCAGTGCTTTACATACATTAGGAAGATTGTCCCCATTGAGGCTCACAATCTAAATTCCCTCTCTGTATGTCTTAGAAATGTGGGAGGAAATCTGAGTACCCGGAGGAAACTCACACAAACACAGAACATACAAACTCATTGCAGATGTTGTCCTTGGTGGGATTTGAAGCCAGGACCCGAGCCCCAAGACTGCAGTGCAAACCACTGACACGCACGCACGTACGTACGTACGTACGTGTGTAATATATATAAAAATATGTGTGTGTATATAGATATACATTATATTTCAGCTCGCCACAGAGTAATCCCCGATAGTTTAGTGGTGGGGCACTGAGTCCCCAGGCCAGTTCCTCAGGGAATTAACAATAGAGTTGAAAAATCAGATGACAGTACCTTTAGCTATGCAGAGTTCATGAATTACTCCCTTTTCTATTCTGATAAAAGAAGGTAATAATCTGTATATTTTTCCTCGTCAGCCTACCCCTGTGGGATCCGTCCATGTAGATTCTGGAACCTCTGCGATAACAAGGGACAGCCATGCCCATCGGGAGCGACCGTCACAGACTCAACCCCTGAGAAATCAGGTGAGCTTGCTTACTCTTGGGCTAAGGGATTTGTTATGGCCCCAAGTAACTTTTTGACTATAGTAGCAGATTCTGCTGTTTTGCCCCACGTTAACCCTTTTTAATTATTTGTTACAATTTTAAGATGATGCATTTTCTCAGCGATTTTATTTTTTTTCCTGGGTATATTCTTTATATTAAATACTTGAATCATTCTGCCCTTTTATTTTTCCTTCTGTATTTCCTAAACTCCATAAGCATCAGTCCAATGGTCATATGATATATATTAGGCTCTGCCTGAAGTGAAACAGTCCTTTACATTACAACACTGATCTTCCCTTTATAGTGCTCATTTTATTGAACACGGTCTGTGTTTTACATAGGAGTCTTTTTAATGCATCTTTATTTACCGTATGTATTTATCAGAATAGCATAGCTGTTTTTTAACTGTATGGGGGAGGAAATAAAACCTTTAAATACCACCGCAGTGCCATCAAGTGACCAAACAATGAAACTCTTAAAAAGAATAATCCACTACAGCAAAGTTCTTCTGAGCATTTCAAAGTAAGGCCGGGGTCAGACTAGCGTATGAAAAATCATCCAAAAAACTCAGTGTTTTAACTTGTATTTGTCATCTGTATGCCATTTATGTGTCCGTATTTGGCAACCATAATTCTATATCAACAATTTCTAATGTGCAGGATCAAATATAGTTTCCCAAGTTAGTAATGACAATGTATCTGTTAAAATTGGCGTCTACAATTGATTTGTATTGTGCTTTTTTTTTTGTTTGTGTGCACCTGTAGACTTTGATGTGGAAGTGTCACAGTGTGTGTGTGTGTGTGTGTGTGTGTGTGTGTGTGTGTGTATTTATTATATATGTACATGTGACACACGTACATGTGACACACACGTATATGTACTATATATTGTAAATATATATAATTATAATATATTATATATTATAACAAATATATATTATAATATATTTATAATAGTATACGTGTGTGTGTGTGTGTGTGTGTGTGTGTGTGTGTGTGTATATATATATATGTATGTATGTATGTATGTATGTATGTATGTATGTGTGTGTGTGTGTGTGTGTGTGTATATGTATGTATATGTATGTGTGTATATATATATATATACACACATATACACACACACACAGTATTATATGTGTGTGTGTGTATAATATAAATATAATACTGTGTGTATAATATAAATATAATACTATGCATGTGTGTATGTATAATATAAATATAATACTATGCATGTGTGTATGTATAATATATATATATAATTATGTGTGTATGTATAATATATATATATATAATGTGTGTATAATATAAATATAATAGTATGCATGTGTATATATATATATATATATATATATAAAATATGCATAGTATATTATATATATATACATAATATATATATTATGTGTGTGTGTATGTGTGTATGTATATATATATATATATATATATATAATATGCATAGTATATATTATATATATTATGTGTGTATGTATATGTATATATGTGTGTATATATATATATATATATATATATATATATATATATATATATATATATATATATATATATATATATATATATATATATATATATATATATATATATATATACACACGCATAGTATGTGTATGTATATATGTGTGTATATATTATATAATATATACACATGCATAGTATTATATTTATATTATACACACACATAAAATATATATATATATATTATACATACACACATAATCACATAATTATATATATATTTATATTATACATACACACATGCATAGTATTATATTTATATTATACACACACACACATATAATACTGTGTGTGTGTGTGTGTATATATACACACACACTATAATATATATATATATATATAATATTATGTGTGTGTGTATAATATAAATATAATATGCGTGTGTGTATATGTGTGTGTATATATATATATATATATATATATATATATATATATATATATATATATATATATATTATAATCTGTGTGTATAATATAATTAGAAATACACATACAATCAAGAAAAACACAAACGTAGCGTGCACGATTCTTTTCTGTATGTCAGATGAGACTCGCACATTAAAGTCTACTTGTGCACGAAAAAATAGAATAGAAATCAGAATATAAAATTTATAAAGAAAAAAAAAAAAAAAACCTGTGATCTGAACAGCCCTAT
The DNA here is from genome assembly GCF_048569485.1 of Anomaloglossus baeobatrachus. Lineage (NCBI taxonomy): Eukaryota > Metazoa > Chordata > Amphibia > Anura > Aromobatidae > Anomaloglossus > Anomaloglossus baeobatrachus. The sequence continues at coordinate 453,623,999 of NC_134356.1, forward strand.
TGATTCACCTTGTGCTTTAGTATTTTTTTTTTTTTACCCAGACAGCACACATCCATTTAATATGCTCGTCTAAACATGTCCTAAGCTGCAAATTATTAAAAGCTGCGTATACTTCCAATGAAAAACTCTACCGTACCCCGAGGGCACATTAATTCACCCGAAAATGTAATTAAAAATTAGGTCAGTTAAGAATCCTGACTACAAGTGGAATTTTTCCCATGACCATCTATCCAGACAACCTCCTCCTATGAGATGTTAACGAGTAACCGGCGTTTTAGTTTTCATTTTATAAATCAATAGTACATATGAAAATAAGCAAGTCTAATATATCTCATCAAAGCAGTCTGCTTCCGTCTCCTCCAGGACCCATAATTTCATTTTCAAAATTCTCAATTCACTGTAAAATCTGTATTCAGTGAAGACCGATTACACGAGATAGGAGATATGTGAAAACGACGGTTACACGAAGCTCCCTTTCATTTTAGTATAGATCATCCTTCAGCAATATTGTTTTCCAATCTACTTTTTTAATAGCATTTTCAATAGCGGAATTGTGTATGTGGATTTGCTCTTTCTAAAAAGTATATTCTAATTTTCCATTTTAATTTGATCCCTCCCCTTTATCCAAATCCCCACTTACTAATTTCTATAATGTGCCCCTTGTGAGTGCAGAGCATCTCGGCAAAGTCTCTTGCCATTTCAGAAGGCAGCGTCTCTGGTCACATCCCAAGTGATGAGACTGGAGGAAGTGACCGGAGCTAGAATTGTCTGCAGGGGGCATTGGGGAATTTTCCTGCTATTTAATAGCAGGAAAAATAAGACAATAAAAAAAATTATATTTATTTTTTTGAGACCTAGATTTATATGAGGATTTTCACATAAAATATAACCAACATGGTGTTTTCTCAAACTTAGGGTACTTTCACACCTCCGGTTTTTCTTCTGCGGCACAATCCGGCACTTTGCAGGAAAATCGCAACTGGTTTTTTTTGCTGCCGGTTGCGATTTTCCTGCATAGACTTTAATTAGTGCCGCATTGTGCCGCATGGCCTTGCGTTCCATCCGTTTTTTGCCGCATGCGGCAGATTTAGCCGATGCGGCGGCCGGATGGAACGTTGCCTGGCACGTTTTCTCTATCGTTTCATTGGGGGACACAGGACCATGGGTTATGCTGCTGTCACTAGGAGGCTGACACTAAGTAAACATAAAAAAGTTAGCTCCTCCCTAGCAGCATACACCCCGAGCCGGAGGCGGGCTCAGATCAGTTTTTAGCTTAGTGTCGTAGGAGGCTGATGTGGGCCGTCTCGGCCCCCCTCAGCCATGTATGTTTTTGCGCTTTTTTATTTTATTTCGGCGCCGCTCATCGCTCTCATACCTGTCGTCTTCTTCTCTGCAGGTATTCGCTTCACTCATTCTCCGCAGCCCCGTGGGTACCGCTCCCCAGGGTCGCAGGGGCTTGAGACTTCGGGGCCCTCTCCCCCGCCCGTCCCCGTGGTACCACTCCCGGGGGTGCGCGTGTGGGCAGGTTGTTTTGTGGGCACCCCTGATTCGCCCTGAGGTATCACCCCAAAGGGCGTACAGGGGAATACAGCAGGGATGGAACCTCAGCAGCGTTTGTGATAGATGGGGCCCTGTCACGCTGCCTTCTCCTGATAGGGGGCTGTCTACCCCCATCATGATGCCTACTACCCTGCCTTCAGCACGCTCTCCCCCGGAGCCTTCCTGGACGAGCAGCGCTGTTCACAGGCAGGGCCAGGGAGCTCTGCCTGCACCACATCCATCGCTGAGCCGGCGCCGCCGATTGCAGGTAGGATCCGACTTCCCTGCTCTTTCCCCCCGGCCCCCTCCATAAATTTAGTCCCCGGCTTCGGCCTAGTCGCTCCTGCGTCCTAGCCACGCCCCCGCTGCATGCTATTGGCCGCCGGTCGTCTCCCTCTGTACCTCCCACTGCTCTGCCTCCTGGCAGATGGTGGGGGCTGTGAATCCTCCAGACTTTTCGCGCCGGAATCCTGCTCCTCCCCCAGCCTCCTCCAGCGTCCCCTCTCCATTTTAGCCTGCCTCTGGTCCCCTGAGGCTGCAGCATGCCGGCGTTCTGAGTTTTCTGGCCAGCTCATTCCTGGACTCCACTTCTGGACTGGTGGGCAGCACGCAGGACCTGGGTAAGCTCTGCTCCTAAGGAGTAGCCCTCACTAGGTAGCATTCTCTGAGTTTAGGGACGAGTTAACCCTCTCCTGTCTCCTTCCTAGCAGCCACCAGGGAGAGTACCTGTGTGCACCATGCCTAAGGCTAAGCCCACCCAATCCAAGCAGGCCCCCTTTGCACTATTTTTTGCATGCTCCTCCTGCAGCTCCAAATTTTCCCAGGGTCAGGACGCCCCACTATGCTCCGTCTGTTCTACAGACGCGCAGCCTCCGCAGGACTCCGCGGCCGACGCTTCTGATACCGCAGACGCCACAGCGCCATATGCTGCAGGGCCCTGCGTCCCGCCCCCCCCCGACTGGCTAGCGTCCCTGTCCCAGTCCGTAGATTCCCTCTCTGAGGCTTCTCGGACCATCGCGCAAGCTCTACGCCTGCTGCCGACGCTCGCCCAGATTCCCGCAGACCCGGCGCAATTGCCCCCGGAGCAGGTGAGCCCCATTGCAGGGTCCTCCTCTGCTGCTCAGAAACGGACCCGCCGGGTCTCGTCCTCAGACTCTTCCCAGGCTTCACCTTCATCCCCAGGTCCAGACCGTCAGTCCTCCAGGGAGGCTTCTGACTGCTCCGAGGATGATTCCGATGCGGTACCCCTACAGGACTCAGAGCAGGCGGCCGATATTCGGCACATGGTAAATAGCCTGATAGAAGCAGTAAACCAGACCTTGAAGGTACAGGTGGACCCAGTCTCCTCCCAGAGCACCCAGGTCTCCTTTAAGCGGGTGAAGCGGGCCCAGAACACATTCAGCGGACATCCAGAATTCGCTGAGTTACTGCGCAGCCACAGGCAACAGCCGGACAGGGTATTTACCAGCGGTAAGTCCATCGATTTGCATTATCCCTTTCCTGAGGGTCTTCGAAAGGATTGGGCAGGTTCCCCTGTGGTTGACCCCCCAGTCTCCCGCCTGTCTTCTCACACAGTCCTTCCACTCACTAACGGTACGTCTCTCAAAGATCCTACGGACCGTACTATTGACAGGTTGGCCCGTTCCGCCTTCGAGGCAGCGGGCTCATCCCTCTCTCCGGCCTTCGCCTCGGTTTGGGTGGCGAAGGCCCTGATGTCCTGGGCGGACACGCTACGCGGCGGTCTCCGCGCCATTCCTACCAATCCGGACCTGGTTCCCATCGCCTCGCAGATTTCCCTCGCGGGTGAGTACTTGCTCAATGCAGCCCTGGCGTCTGCAAGTTGCGCGACCCAGGCCGCCAGCAACAATGTGGCCATCCGTCGAGCCCTTTGGCTCCGCTCCTGGAACGCGGATGCGGCCTCTAAGAAGTCACTAACTTCCCTGCCCTTCCTAGGGGAGCGTCTCTTCGGAGATAGGCTGGACCAGCTGATCTCCGATGCAACGGGAGGAAAGAGTACATCTCTCCCCCAATTGCGCCCCAAGCGCTTCCAGAATCGGCGCTCCACCGCTCGTTTCCGGTCCTTTCGCAGCTTCAGCTCCAATCCCCAGCCGCGGAAAAGTCGCTCTCCTCCGAGAGACAGGAAGACCCCGTCATTCAAGACCAATCCCGCCTGGCGTTCACGCCCCCGCCAGTCCACGAGATCCTCTTCTGGTTACCGCCGTCGTTCCTCCAAGTGACTCGCGGTCGGCGCGCAACAGCGCCAGACTTGTGGGAGGGCGCCTGTCTCGTTTTCAGCATGTGTGGATCCCCCTGACCGCCGATGCCTGGGTCAGAGAGATCATCACATCAGGCTACAAAATAGAATTCGAGGCAAAGCCACCGAGACGTTTTTTCCTATCTCGCCCTCCCGAGTCTACCGCGCGGGCTCGCGCGTTCTTTCACTCCATAGACTCCCTCCTCCGAACCGGAGTCGTGGTACCAGTCCCTCCCGCAGAGCGTTTCAAGGGGTTCTATTCCAACCTTTTCGTGGTCCCCAAAAAGGACGGCTCTGTCCGTCCCGTCCTCGACCTAAAGCTTCTGAACAGGTCGGTGAGACCTCGGCCGTTTCGAATGGAGTCACTCCGGTCCGTCATCGCGTCCATGGAGGTAGGCGAATTCCTGGCATCGCTGGATATTCAAGACGCCTATCTTCACGTCCCGATAGCCACCTCTCACCAACAGTTCCTCCGTTTTGCGATAGCGGAAGATCACTTCCAGTTCACAGCTCTTCCCTTCGGCCTCGCATCCGCACCCAGGGTCTTTACGAAGATCATGGCTGCTGCCATGTCCGTCCTGCATGCCAGGGGTGTCATGGTCATCCCGTACTTGGACGATATGTTGATAAAGGGCTCTTCTTTCGAGGACTGTCGTCTCGGGGTTCAGGTCACGATCGACACCCTTTCACGGTTAGGGTGGCTGATAAATCGGAAGAAGTCCTCTCTGATCCCGGCCCGTCGGATCACCTTTTTAGGCATGGTATTCGATACCATCCAAGGGCGAGTTTTCCTCACACAGGAGATCTCCTCCCTACAACGAGGACTCCGCGCTCTTCAGCGTCAGCGCCAAGTGTCCATCAGGTTCGGCATGCGAGTCCTCGGTCGTATGGTGGCGGCGATGGAAGCGGTACCCTTTGCACAGTTCCATCTCCGGCCACTCCAGCTGGCCTTGCTGATGAAGTGGGACAGATCTCCCTTTTCTCTGGACCGCAGGTTTCATCTTTCGCCGGAGACCCGCAACTCCCTCCGTTGGTGGCTCAATCAGCGCAACCTCGCATCAGGGAGGTCTTTCCTCCCGCTCCACTGGAAGATAGTGACCACCGACGCCAGTCTCCAGGGCTGGGGAGCAGTGTTTCGACATCACACAGCGCAGGGCCGATGGTCACCGAGAGAGAGTTGTCTCCAGATCAACATTTTGGAGATAAGAGCCATCCGGCTAGCCTTGCAGCAGTTTCGGCACCTAGTACAGGGTTGCCCGGTCAGGATCCAGTCGGACAATGCGACGGCGGTGGCGTACATCAACCACCAAGGCGGCACAAGAAGTGTCGGGGCGATGCGAGAAGTCAAGAAGATATTGCACTGGGCCGAGTGTCATCACTCCCTGATCTCAGCGGTACACATCCCAGGCGTGGACAATTGGGCGGCGGACTTCCTCAGCAGGGAAGGCCTCGCCTCCGGAGAATGGTCCCTCAACCGGGAAGTCTTCAACCAGATCTGCGACAGATGGGGAGTTCCGGACGTGGACCTAATGGCCTCCCGGTTCAACCGTCAAGTTCCGCACTTTGTAGCGCGGTGCCGCGACCGCTTGGCTTTAGGAGTCGACGCCCTCACCCTGTCATGGAGCCAGTTCAGTCTCCCGTACATCTTCCCTCCGCTCCCTCTAATTCCGAGGGTCCTCAAGAAGATCAAGGCGGAAGGGATACCGGTCATCCTAGTGGCTCCGGACTGGCCCAGGCGAGCATGGTTCGCGGAACTAACTCAGCTCCTCGCAGACGCTCCGTGGCGCCTTCCAGACCGTCCAGATCTCCTGCAGCAGGGGCCTCTCTTCTATCAGAACTCACAGGTCCTAAATTTGACGGCCTGGCCATTGAATCCTGGGTTCTAGCTAAGGCTGGTTTTTCCTCAAGAGTGATTCAGACAATGATTAGGGCCAGGAAGCCATCTTCATCAAAGATTTACCACCGCACGTGGAAAGTTTTCTTCAGGTGGTGTGAAGAGCAGAATATTTCTTCTCCTCTCGCCTTCTCCCTTCCTTCCCTGTTGGCATTCTTGCAGTCAGGCCTAGATGCGGGTCTCTCGCTCGCAACACTAAAGGGCCAGATATCGGCGTTATCAATCCTGTTTCAGAAGCCACTGGCCGCTCGTTCACAGGTTAAGACCTTCATCCAGGGAGTAGCCCACCTGGCACCGCCGTACCGTCGGCCTCTAGAACCGTGGGACCTTAATCTAGTCCTAGGGTCACTTCAGGGCTCCCCATTCGAGCCCTTGCGAGAATCTTCCCTGTCTCACCTGTCTTGGAAGGTGGTGTTTCTTGTTGCCATCACTTCTATTCGCAGGACGTCAGAGCTGGCAGCTCTCTCTTGTCGTTCCCCCTTTTTGATTTTTCACCAGGACAAAGCGGTTCTCCGGCCAGATCCCGCTTTTCTCCCAAAGGTGGTCTCCCCGTTCCATCTTAACGAGGAAATCATCCTTCCATCCTTCTGTCCTGGCCCCTCTCACAGCTTGGAGAGGTCCTTGCACACCCTGGACCTAGTGCGTGCACTTAGAATTTATGTCTCCAGGACCGCGCCGTTCCGTAAGTCAGATGGTCTGTTTGTTCTCCCTTCTGGTCCCAAGAAGGGTGAATCGGCATCCAAGGCCACAATTGCCAGATGGATCCGTTCCGCCATATCAGAGGCCTACCGGATTCGGGACAAGTCTCCGCCGCGGGGGGTAAAGGCGCACTCTACCCGCGCAGTGGGCGCCTCTTGGGCGATTAGGCATCAGGCGTCGGCCGACCAGGTCTGCAAGGCCGCCACCTGGTCTAGCCTGCACACCTTTACTAGGTTCTACCACGTTCACACCCAAGCATCGGCAGATGCTATTTTTGGGAGAAAGGTCTTGCAGGCAGCAGTTGCGCACCTGTAATAGGGTGGCAGCATTCAATTATAGTGCAAGCCCGCCGAGGGAGGTTGTTGTTGTCTGCCTCTGCGGGTTTTTCGGTATTCCCACCCAGGGACTGCTTTTGGACGTCCCATGGTCCTGTGTCCCCCAATGAAACGATAGAGAAAGTAGGATTTTTGTGTACTCACCGTAAAATCTCTTTCTCTGAGTCTTCATTGGGGGACACAGCACCCACCCTGCTTGGTTTTTTGGTTGATTCAATTGCATTTGCCTGCTATTTTTTCAGTGGTCTTATGTTCATAGACCTCTTGTTTGCACGGCTGCATTGTTTTAGTTACAACTTGTGTTTATGTATGGTGATTCTGGTACTCCTCCTACTGCTTGTGCACCAACTGATCTGAGCCCGCCTCCGGCTCGGGGTGTATGCTGCTAGGGAGGAGCTAACTTTTTTATGTTTACTTAGTGTCAGCCTCCTAGTGACAGCAGCATAACCCATGGTCCTGTGTCCCCCAATGAAGACTCAGAGAAAGAGATTTTACGGTGAGTACACAAAAATCCTACTTTTTCGTGCGGCAAAAAAAATCGCATCGCGCCGCATTCGGCCGATGCGGCGCATCTCTCAATGCATGCCTATGGCGGCCGGATGCGGCACGATGCGGCAAATACCGCATCCGGCCGCCGCATGCGGTTTTTGCCACTGCGCATGCTCAGTAGCATGCCGCAAGCGGCAAAAACCGGGCGGGCCGCATGGGAAAAACTTATGCAAAGGATGCGGTGTTTTCACCGCATCCGTTGCATAGCTTGCACAGCCGGATTGAGCCGCAGGGCTCAAGCCGGATGTGTGAAAGTAGCCTTACAAAAAATGACCTATTAGGTCAGCCTCCTCTTAAAGGGAGGATGGTTGACCTTAGGGAGATCAACATCCAACACCGCGGAGACACCATCACATGTTTCTCAACGCAGTGATTCTAGAGCAATGCCCCCTGGGAAATATTCAAAACAAGAAAGCCTGCGGAGACACCATCACATGTTTCTCAACGCTGGCAGGAAACTAGCCAGGTCTTTCACCGGGAAGGAACAACCACAGGAAGGGCAGTCTCCAGTCAAGGAGACCACCTATGCCAAACATGGTATCCATCCACAGACAGCTGTTTCGGGGTATTTGCCCCCAGGGGGCATTGCTCTAGAATCACTGCGTTGAGAAACGTGATGGTGTCTCCACGCTGTTGGATGTTGATCTCCCTAAGGTGAACCATCCTTGCTTATGTAGTTTTCTACTAGGCAATGCTCCCGCTAGCCAGTTTCCTACTCCACAATGATGAGGGGCAAAACCCCGAAACAGCTGTCTGTGGATGGATACCATGTTTGGCATAGGTGGTCTCCTTGACTGGAGACTGCCCTTCCCGTGGTTGTTCCTTCCGGTGAAATACCTGGCTAGTTTCCTGCCAGTGTTGAGAAACGTGATGGTGTCTCCGCAGGCTTTCTTGTTTTCCTCTTAAAGGGAATCTGTCATCAGGTTTTGCCCCCCCATCTGAGGGCAGCATAATGTAGAGACAGAAACCCTGATTCCAGCGATGGGTCACTTACTGAGCTGCTTGCTGTCGTTTCGATAAAATCAATGTTTCCTCTGCTGCAGTTATACAGAGCTTATGAATATGTTGGACTACCTGGTAGCACAGCAAGTAGTCCTCTAATGATAATCTACTGCTGTTTAAACAGGAATTTTATAAAAACTACACTAAGCAGCAGCTCAGTAAGTGACACACCGCTGGAGTCAGGATGTCTGCCCCCACGTTATGCTGCTCTCATATTAGGTGGCAAAAACATGCTGACAAATTCCCTTTAAGATCAGCTTGAGGTTTGGCATCTGGTAAGAGGTCCTCCAATATTTATTTTTTTTTTTATAGAGCACATGGACAGGAGTTGTCATGAAGAGAGGTTCTCCATTGCTAAAAATATTGGCTTAGTACTAGTATATGTCAAGGAGAGTGGGGTTAGAGTATTACAAGTAGTCATTGTTGCAGAGAAGTCTATATGCTATTCCCTGTATGTATTCCCAGGATAATTTTATTATAGACATTCCCTTTAATATGGAAGCATCCTCTCCTGGGAAAGTGCGGTTTGTGCGCCACCGAAGCACTTCCTCTGCAGTGACTACACGGGATGTAGTGATCATTGAAGCCATCAGTCTAGTATGATGAGACCCACTTCTTTTATTCGCACCTCTCAAACTTAGAGGGGGTTGTCTTTGTCCTTGTCAACCATATACAGTAATGGCCTCGTCAGAAAGGCATATTCTCTGTTGACCTTGTTACCTTTTCACCCGTGATCTGACACTTGTAGACTACATTGCAGAGAAATGGTAAGATTGCAGTGATGGACTGCCGCTGAATACTGCGAGCCCCTAAAACAACTACACCTACTGAAAAAGAATGGTTTCTGATCTGCAAGGAACAAATGAGCAATTTATTTCTAACACCTAAAATATTTAATATATTCCCGTAATTACTATGATACAAGGTGACCTGTCCCTGTGAAGTGCTCCATCTTTTGTAATGACGCTGATGGGTAAATTCTTTTGGCCATTAGGAATTAGCGGTTTTTCTACTAATACTAAATTGTGTTACTTTTGGACTGATGCCTTGGAGTTCTGTAAAACAAATGCATCTCTGTTTTACGTTAAATATATATTTCGCTTGGACTGCATTGCCAGCCCCCTCTTGTAAGTAAAATGGCAAGCTGGTATAGACTGTGATTTGGGTAAAATTGGTGCAGGCATAGCAACCAAACACTTTTTTTTTTTTCGCCTATTGTCTGCTTGCTATGTAGGCTTCACCATGTCTTTTCTAGTTCTTCTGCCTGAGACCGCTTGCATTTTTCCGTACAGAGAAGGGCTGAGTATTTTGCTCTGCTTGCAGCACGCGACCATAGCTTGGCTTTCTACTCACCTTCACTAACACAGTGATCTGTTTCCATTGCTTTGGCCTGGCTGATCTCCTCCCCAAATACCCCTCTCCTCCACACCTCGCAATCGCATGCTTCCTAACGCCTCTGCGCAGACGGGTGCACCAGACCGCCGAGGAGCCTGGGAGTTACAGGCCAGCCGACAGGCTCATCCCGCTTACCTGGCACCTCACCTGGCATCAGACCGGCATGGGGGATCTGTGCAGGTATTAGAGCATGTTGGGCTAATGTTTATTAGGCATGTGAAGAGTGATTGTTGAGAACATGTTTAATGCCAAGATGTTACGAGTGCTATCATTTTCTGAGCCTTTTTGGTCATAAATTGTCTTATATGAGCCCTTATTTCTCAAGTGTCATGACTATAGCAGATTTTTTACTGCATTGCTCTATTTGCTAAACCTTTCCCAAAATACGTCCATGGCATTAACCATCACACTGGTTAGAAAAATGCCAAACATTAATCTGCTCTCTGTGGCATAAGCTATGACTATTAGTCACATTAAAAAATGCACAATAAGCCACGGCACAGACGGTTCTACATTCTGGTGGAAACACTTAGTAAATGTCACACCGATTAAAAACATTTTGGAGTGAAATGTACTTAAAAAATAGTCTCACTCCTTATTGTAAATATACAATGTCTATATTATACACTGTCCCTTTCCGCCATTGAGATGGAAGTTATTTCCTTATGTTTCCGTGTGCCTGGTGGAGAGGGTGCGAAAGATTAATCTGTTCACATCACACAAGTGGAAAGTATCTTACAAGGACTGTGTCATAATGGTTCTGGCAGCACATTTGTATTATCACAATAATCGAATGTGCCACAACGTCGCTTTAGCCCTGTGCCCCCCTTCGCAGTGGACTCCTGGCCACATGCTTTGCAGATGCTGCAGTGGATCTTTTGTCCAGTAAATGGGGTCTTTCTGCAGCTCCCTGCATAGCTGAGAATAAGGAGCTGTGCTGTGCACGGAGACTTGGAAAGTGACCGCGCTGCAGTCCTGTGCCCATCACAGTATAAAACCCAATTCACATGTAGAGGAAACATTTGGCACAGATTTTGGGGGAATGCAGTAGATTATGCAATGCACAAGTTGTCTGATATATCACACATTTTTGAATCAGGAAATCTGCAGCATCTGAACATGCTCCTTAAGATACTGCTGGGCAGTGCAAACCAGCATAATCCTCTTTGTTGACAAAATAGTTAAACTTTGCTCTTTTTTTTTTTTTGTTTTTCCATTAATTTGCCTATATAAAAGTTGCCCATTGACCCTGATTTCTTCATAATAATGCATTTTGAGTGGAACGATTTGGGCTGTATGTTAGTGCGCCATCTAGTGGGCATCCAGAAACCTCACCAGGAATGTGTGTGTTTAGTCCAGGTTTACATTTTATTATTACTAATTGTTGTTTTTCAATCTATTTCTGCCATAGGTGATGAGTTCAACAAATGGGCAGCTGAATGCTGACGACCAAACGGGTGGTCACTCCAATGCACCAATCACAGCGCAAGCCGAGGTGGATGTTGTTGAAGAAGCTAAGTATGTGCCCGACCTTTGTTCCCCTCCACTATCCTACCCCAGCACGTATCATGTACTCAGTTCCCATGTGCCTCATCTACTTTCTTGTCTTCCATATTGTGCCTTGTTGTCTATACTGCCGCTACAGTACAGATCACTGCCTAACCTGCAGCCACTCCTGCATGCCGTCAGAGGACATATTACATAACCCACCGCCCTGCACTACATTATGTCACCTTTTCTGCTTTAAGATCATTGAGTGTTAAGAACTGAACTGCCGACTTCTGGGACTTTGTAGAGCAGTATATTGCCTATACTGATTATTAGAAGTATAGATTTATCTCCAGCATAGTTAATTGTACACATCCACATGTCCGCTCTTATTTGCATTCATATTTTTAAAATGCTAAATTATATCTAGCAAATGATCCCAACTTAAGAGGCACATAAAGGAATTCTTCCGCCTCTTGAATCATAAAGTAGTAGAAAATCTGTAACAGAATAATACTCCTTATTTCTTCCCCTTTTCCGGTCTCTGTATCCTGTCCTCCACTGGACGAGCATGTGACCACTTCAGCCAATCTCTGTCTGCAGCCATGACAACAGTGATGACCGCTGCAGACAGATTGTCAGGCTGCAGCGGTCATATGTTCTTGCAGAAATGTCATTACTGGAAGTCAGGATACAGAGACTTGGGAGGGGGGGGGGGTCCTGGGATAGATTGGCTCGAGGTCAGTAAGGCGATCATTCCTCAATTTATCTATTCTACCATTTTAATCTTTTTGTAAACTATTTCAAGAGACTGATCAAACCTTTTAACAAAAAATATATATATGCATGTGTAGGTTCTGTTGTGGATCTGTCAGCAGTAAAATACTAGGAGCAAACTTATACTTCAATGTACAAGGCTTTTGATATTGCTGGCATTTTGATGCTTTTTTTTGCCTAAAGGCCCCTCTTAAAATGATTTTTAAAGCATGATTTGTCAATATCTTGATCAATGTCATGTATTTGAATAGAAAACAAACAAAAACAAAAATCTGGAAACCCAATGCTAGGCATCAATTCCAAAGTTTCAGTTGCCTCCTCTTGACCTTAATATCCCCATTCTTTCGACCTGCTGGGCATGTTGTCTGCATGGCTGCATCCCCCCATCCTCTCCGTCGTGTCTCTTAGGTGTATTAATATTTCTCTCTTTCTTTCTGTCTTTTAACACACTGTAGCTGCGTGAAAATGCTCAACTTGTGGTGAGTGTCTCTCTTTGAGGAGCGCACACCATGGAGAGGACCCTCCTGTTAAGCTAATCCCATAGGACAACTCGTGTGTCCCTCTTTAATTGCATTCAGAATAGACTACCCATGGTCATAAAAAGGCTTTTGTAAAGAAGGAAGGGGTAGAGTCCACATTTTTGCACCATAATACACGGCAATATCTGTACACGTTCCCATAGAAGTCTCCTGAGGAACGCTTGTTCAGTTATTCCCTGGTGGAAATATGATAGTAGTCACTTGACAGAGCAAAACACTTGGACATCGAGTGTTTTACAATTTATTTTTTTTTTTTTGCATCATCATTATCGTTTTCAGCAGACTTCCTGTGTAATCAGAAGATGGGCTGTCGATTAGCGTAGTAAAAACTGTTGACAGCACAATGTCCCGTGTAAACAGGATATATGCGATAAAAGTACTGTATATGGGAACGTCCGTGTTCGTCACAGTGTAAACAGGCCAGTAAATGAGGTGGAGCTCGTTACTTGCCTTAAGGTACCGTCACACATAACGAGATCGCTAGCGAGATCGCTGCTGAGTCACGGTTTCTGTGACGCAGTAGCGATCCCGTTAGTGATCTCGTGAGGTGTGATATCTACTAGCGATCAGGCCCCTGCTGTGAGATCTCTAGTTGTTGCAGGCCATTTTCTTCAAAGGCGACGTCCTGCTGGGCAGGACACATCGCTGTGTTTGACACTGTGTGACAGGGTCACAGTGACTGCTGAGATCGTTATACAGGTTGCTACTGTGACCTGTATTGTTCCTGCATCGCCGGTAAGGTCTGACTGTGTGGCATCTCACCAGCGACCTCCCAGCGACTTACCAGCGATCCTTATCAAGTCGCATGGTTTTCGGGATCGCTGGTAAGACGTCGTGTGTGACTGGGCCTTTACATCAGCCCATGTAAATGGGCCTTTAGAAAATGAAAGAAGTTATCTGTGTGGGTGTCATGCATTATTTTTTATTATATATTATATATATTGATCTGTGTATATATAATAAAATTTTATTAGTCTTTATGCTTGAGAATTGGTGGCATTGCTGGTAGCGGTGTTGCCAGTTAGATTTTGTGTGTTTTGGGTTTTTTTTTTGTTTTGTTTTTTTTTTTTTTTTTATATGAACCTGACATTTGAGTTGGCTGCAATTACTGTCTCTTGAGAACAAAAACATCAGGCTTGTTGAAATCCAGGATGCCCAAGTATCTGCTTTTGAGGAGAGTGAAGACACCATATATATTAGATGGTCAAAATTGTTGGGTTTGGCTGATGCTTGCCTAATGTGTGTGTGGTCACCAAGGCACATCAAGCACATAGATATTTCTAGCTGCAGGGATGCCAATTTGCTCCTGTTATTAGTATTTACCTGGTCACTTGGGTCCTATCCTTTCACCCGAATTCCTACTTTGTCTGGCTAAGTTGTTGTCCACTCCTTATCACCTTGTACACTGTCTGCATGCGACACACCAGTGTGTTTCTAGCTCCTTGTCATTCCTCCGATGTCTGTAACCACCCCATGGTGCATTCAGCCTTCACTTACCTCTTGATTTAGACTTCTAATCAGATTAACGGACAAGCACCTTTGCAGTTATGCTAATGATAGTCTGTATAATGCCAATATTTTTCCTACAAAGCTGTCTGGCCCCTGTGCAGAAAACCTCTTCTTTTTTTTTTTTTTTTTTTTTTGTACACAGCCTTTTATTTTAGCGTCCCCTTAGAGTAGTTTTATAAGCAGCATTAAGATAAGTGCAATCATCTTTAGCAAAGAATAGTGATCAGAATATAACTGACCTCTTTTCTTTTCTCCTTTTTTTTTTTCTTTTGGCAGGTGCTGCTGTTTTTTCAAAAGAAAAAGGAAGAACCACTCTCAGAGACACCACAAGTGAACTCCATAATCCACTGGGGAGAAAACTATCAGATTAGCGTCTACAGTGTCGCTGTGTCAATGACTCTAGGGCATTGGGGGAGAGGATGTAGGTTCTCTATGGTGTAAATCTTCAGGGGGATATCACCAGATATTGAATGTCATCGGCTATAATGGAAGGCCGGCCCAGAAGTGGTTCCTGAGTCCAGGTGCAATAATGCCGATCCTTCAAAGCGAAGAGCCCCAAGACAAAGGGCCATGCCTACGGCTCAGAACAGGGACTGCCGGGGGACCACTCTTCCTCTTCCAGTTCATTTGTATTAACTGCATAGGTTACTGCACTCCCTCATTGCTTGAATGCAACAAAATCCTAACCACCAACAACCCAATTCCCCCCTCAATAGCCATGGTTGGGGGTTGCATCTCACAGCTCCTTACAGTTCCCTCATCCAAGTATTTTGGACTACAGGGAATAGAAACTTGACTACATTTTATTTAGAGAGAAAAAAAACCCAATCCCAATTGTTTGTTTTTTTTTTTTCGCTCCTCTTCTACTCTCTTTTTTTTTTTTTAATCTCCTTAGAAATAAAGTATAGACGAGTTAAAGCATTCCACAGTAGATGGGCCGCTTACTGCATGGGTAAATGCCTCACGGAGTCTGTGTTGCACTACTGGCTTTAAACTAAATATACCTTTTTATTATTTTTATTGATATGACGTGTACATTCTCTTGCTCTGCTGCACGTTCACCTCAGAGCGAGGCTTGGGCTCAGGTTTTAGAATGATGAAGCCTTGTCTCCCTGCTTAGCTTTATGTAAACAGCAGACCACAACTGATTAAACTGAGGATAAGTATTTAGTGTTGCTGCTTCAGGGGAAAAAAATCAGAACGGAACTGATAAATGGACTAAATACTATGGGAATACCTCTCTATGCTTGAATTCTTACTGTAGACCTTCTTGCAATGTTATACTTTTATTAGGAACCATCCAAATCCATCAGTTTATTTTAGCATGGTATTTTAGACTTTACCTTTCCTACAAAACAATACTTTTGTGTTTTGATTTTCAATTACTGTGGCGGGTAACCAATGTTCTCCTGTGATCTAGCATACACTGAGTTTGGCTGCAAAAAAACTGTGAATTTTTTTTTTCTTTTTTGTACATCTATTTAATCTTTTATGGCTGGTTCTAAATCTTGTATATGGACGAGGTTTCCATTTGTCAGTCCAGATATTATTTTGTAGAATTTTCTTTTGGCAAAATCATGAACTCTAGAAGTTTGCATCAATGCAATGAGAAAACGAGCTTCAATATGGCCATACACGATACTGCAGTAAGCCAACCATGCACAAGTCAGACAAGCCACAGTGACTGGTTTCACCCCGACGTCAGCCAATATGATTTCTGCATCCTATTTCTGTTGTCTCATCCCCCCACTTAAAACCAGTAATGAATCCTTCTCTTTTCAGTTTCGAGATTTGTAAATTATTGCTAATTCAGCGTTATACAGTTTTCTTTAGGTTATTGGTGAGCCTTTGATTGCCAGAAGTGATAATTCCTCATGCACTGATGAAACTGGGATACCTGCTGGTATACAAGACCAAGGTTTCCTTATTGCTCCAGTGCCTTTTTATTTGATTCTGATCAGTCTTCATTTCAAGCTTCCAGACACTGAAAACCATTGCCACAAGGAAATGCCTCGTGTAGATGTTTAGTTTATTTTATTTTTTTTTTTGGAGGTAAACAAGGACTTAAGTTATTCCTCCTTCCGTTTCTTATACTTGTCCACATGGATGGATCAATCCCTTCCCCTCAGGAAACTTCAACATTATCCCTTCATTGTACAAAGATCACTTTTTTTTGTATTTTTAAAGGTATATTTAATTTAGAGTATTGCATTGCACTGTAGCTAAAGGGGGATTTTTTTAAGCTGTTTTTGTGTTTCTTTTAAGAACTTTAATAAATGTTTGTCTGTTAAATGTTTCTGACTGAGATGTGAGTTTTCTATTGGTGGGGTATGGGTTGGGCACTGGATTATATTATTTTGTCATTGGTGTAATTAGCCAAAAACTTTACAATGGCTGCATTAAAAAAAAACAACAAGAAAAGCATAACTGTTGCCCATATTGGTCCACTCGCAGGTCAAATACATCTGAGAAAAAAATTGAATATCGTTGGTCCAACTGCAATATAATTTTTGTATTTGCATTGCACTCATCCAAGTGTTAAGCTGGTATGAGCGAACCCTAAAGGTAATAAATGGTTTTTCCTCCGCTGAGTCTGAAGGGTGCTCTGATGTCCAGTCCTGAATACCTTCAAACATTGGTAGCTGTTTCCACAGTCCCAGTGCTAGAACAAGGCATGGGTCATTATTCCCATCTGTTCCTTTTAATAAATAATCAACATACAGAATAATTAGAAACTTAAAAACAATAAGCCAATATATCGCCTACAAAAGGTTCAAGATGGAATCCATAAAATCTACCCTTCCTCTAGTGGGGAAAAACTGTTAGGACAACCATTGATATATTAAAGGATGCCTATTACTGTACTCCTTTCCATCCAACCAACAGCAAATTCCTATGATTTTCCATCAGACTCCGCATTTCCTTTTCACTGTTTTACCATTTGGAATTTCTTCTGTCATGACCATTGTAAAAAATGTGGCGTCGAAGCGGTGGTGTTCATCAGAAAGCAAATCATCTTCGTCATCCCTTATTTGGATGATTTCTTGATTGTGGCGCCCTCTGTACCACTCCTCAGAGAACACATAATAAGAACTCAGCAGATCCTAATATTTTAAGAGTGGAAAATGTGTCTTCAAAAGTCATACATGATCCCTTCCTCACGAAAGTCCTTCCTAGGTATTTTTTTTTTATTTTCAGAAACCGATATCCTTTCTACCAAAGTAAAAACCTATCCAGATAAAGTTCAAAATATCTGTTTTACCAAAATGTGTAATGGAGTCATTACGGTTTGTGATATCCATCCTTGGTTCCATGACCTAATGTACCAGCAGTGGCCTGATTTCAAACCCATACAAGGATTTTACAAACTTACATTTCTTAATGTTGGGACAGATCCTTGAGGTATCGGAATAGAAAGTGTGTGAAATCTTCACTCTTGGTGGCTGAGTCCGTGCAATCTAGAAAGAAGGAATAACCATGAAAATGTTGCCAACAGGCGCTATCAAAAGTTGGAGTGCCATTGTCTCCTCAACCTCATTCCAGAGGACCTGACCTAAAGAAAAATGTCATCAAACATCCATCTTCAGAAAATTAAAAGCCGTTGAGAAGGCTCGCAAGGCTGTAGTAGTAGTTCAAGGGACATGTCAGGATTTATTCCAACAATATACAGTGACGAAAATATGTATTTGACAGACTGACGATTTTGCAAGTTTTCCCACCTACAAGAAATGGAGGTCTGTAATTTTTATCGTTGGTACACTTCAACTGTGACAGACACAATACAAGAAAAAAATCAAGAAAATCACATTGTACGATTTTTAAAAAAAAAAATTAGCATTTTATTGTATGAAATAAGTATTTGATCACCAACCAACTAGCAAGAATTGAGTCTCACAGACCAATTATTTTTTTCTTTTTGAAGTTCTCCTACTCTGCACTCATTACCTGTATTATTGTACCGGTTTTAACCTGTTACTGCTATAAAAGACACCTATCCACACACTCAATCGATCACACTTCAACCTCTCCACCATGGCCAAGACCAAAGGGCCTTTTTAGGACACTAGGGACAAAATTGTAGACCTGCACAAGGCTGGGATGAGCTACAGTACAATACGAAAGCAGCTTGATGAGAAGACAACAACTGTTGCCACAATCATTAGAAAATGGAAGAAACACAAGATGACTGCCAATCTCGGTCTAGGGGTTCCATGTAAGATCTCGCCTCATGAGGTAAGGAGGATTCTGAGAAAGGTCAGGTATCAGCCCAGATATACACGGGAGGGACCTGGTCAATGACCTGAATAGAGCTAGAACCACAGTCTCAAAGATTACAATTAGTAAAAGTACATGGATTAAAATTGTGCAAGGCACACAGGATCTCCCTATTCATTCCAGCAGAACCGTTTAAAGGTTGCTATTGACCATCTGGATGATTCAGACCAGGTATGTGGTCATAAGAGACCAAAATAGAACATTTTGGTATCAACTCCACTTGCCATGTTTGGAAGAACACCGTCCCAACTGTGAAGCATGGAGTTGGAAACATACTTTAAGGATGCTTTTCTGCAAAGGGGACAGTACAAGTGCACCGTATTGAAGGGAGGATGGATGGTGTCATGTAGTATGAGATTTTGGACAGCAACCTTCTTCTCGCAATAAGAGCATTGAAGATGGGTTGTGGCTAGGTATTCCAGCATGACAATGACCTTAAACACTGCCAGGGTAACTAAGGAGTTGTTCTGTAAGAAGCATTTCAAGGTCCTGGAGTGGCCTAGCCAGTCTTCAGACCAGAGCCCAATAGAAAATCTTTGGAAAGAGTTGAAACTCAGTGTTGCTTAGTGTTCTGTTTTTCTATTGAATCAAATACTTATTTAATACAAATTCATTATTTTAAAACCCTACAATGTAATTTTTCTGGTTTTTTTTTTTTTTTTTAAATTTTTTTGGGGGGAGGGATATTACATCTCACAGTTGAAGTGTACCTACAATTAAAATTACAGACCTTTCCATTCTTTGTAGGTGGGAAAACTTGCAAAATCAGCAGTAATTCAATTACTTATTTTCCTCACTCTAGTTATGAAGGAGTGCACCATCAGAGATGCACAAAATACAAAAATCTACTGTCTTTTTCAGTCAGATTTTTTGTGGGCTGAAAATTAATCTTCTCTTGGCATCAACACTTCACATAAAGGTTCTGTCAAACCCAAGCAGACTTCCTGAGCAAGAGAAGACTTACATATTAGGAAGTGGAGTCTAAATATCAAAAGCTTCAATATAAAAAAGTTGAGAAAAGTATGATCTGACCTTGTTCCTGTACTATCAGAGCAGGGACACATACACCGTGTGTAGAATTATTAAGCAAGTTGTATTTTAGAGGATTCTTTTATTAATGATCAACAACTGTTCTCAATAAACCTAAAAGACTCATAAATATCAAAGCTTAATATTTTTGGAAGTTGGAGTGGTTTTTTTTTTTAGATTAGGCTATCTTAGGAGGATATCTGTTTGTGCAGGTAACTATTACTGTGCAGAATTATTAGGCAACTTAATAAAAACCAAATATTTTACCATCTCACTGGTTCATTTTCACCAGGTAAACCAATATAACTGCCCAAAATTTAGAAATAAACATTTCAGACATGCAAGAACAAAACCCCAAAAAATTAGAGACCAATATAGTCACCTTTCTTTCTGATGACACTCAACAGCTTACCATCCATAGATTCTGTCAGTTGCTTGATCTGTTTACGATCAACATTGCGTGCAGCAGCCACCACAGCCTCCCAGACACTGTTCCGAGAGGTGTACTGTCCAAACCCCCCCCCCCCCCACCCCCGTTGATCTCACATTTTATGAGGGACCGCAGGAGGTTCCCTATGGGGTTCAGATCAGGTGAACAAGGGGGCCATGCCATTATTTTTTCATCTTTTAGACCTTTACTGGCCAGCCACGCTGTGGAGTAGATGGATGCATGTGATGGAGCTTTGTCCTGCATGAAAACCATGTTTTTCTTGAACGATACCGACTTCTTCCTGTACCACTGCTTGAAAAAGTTGTCTTCCAGCAACTGGCAGTAGGTCTCTGAGATGAGCTTCACTCCATCCTCAACCCGAAAAGGTCCCACAAGTTCATCTTTGATACTAGCCAGCCCATACCAGTACCCCACCTCCATCTTGCTGGCGTCTGAGTCGGAGTGGAGCTCTCTGCCCTTTACTGATCCAGCCTCTGGCCCATCCATCTGGCCCATCAAGAGTCACTCTCATTTCATCCATAAAACCTTTTGAAATATCAGTCTTAAGATATTTCTTGGCCCAGTCTTGACGTTTTATCTTATGTTTCTTGTTCAAAGGTGGTTGTTTTTCATCCTTCCTTACCATGTCCCTGAGTATGGTACACCTTGTACTTTTTGATACTTCAGTAATGTTGCAGCTCTGAAATATGGCCAAACTGGTGGCAAATGGCATCTTGGCAGCTTCACGCTTGATTTTCCTCAATTCATGGGCAGTTATTTTGCGCCTTTTTTGGCCAACATGCTTCTTGCGACCCTGTTGGCTATATGCCATGAAACGCATGATTGTTCGGTGATCACGCTTCAAAAGTTTGGCAATTTGAAGACTGCTGCATCCTTCTGCAAGACATGTCACAATTTTGGACTTTTCAGAGCCCGTCAAATCTTCTGACCCATTTTGCCAAAGGAAAGGAAGTTGCCTAATAATTAAGCACACATTATATAGGGTGTTGATGTCATTACACTACACCCCTCCTCATTACAGAGATGCACATCACCTGATTTACTTAATTGGTAGTTGGCTCTCAAGCCTATACAGCTTGGAGTAGGACAACAATTTTTATACATATCATGTGATCAAAATACTCATTTGCCTAATAATTCTGCACACAGTGTTCAGTATATAGGAGTATTTCGGCACAGGAACATTTATTTATTTTAAACACATCCAATTTTGGAAATTATTATTCCAAGATCTATTGATTAAAGAGGTTGTGACAGTTTCATTTAAAGACCTATTGTTGCCTCCTCTTGATCTATTGTCCCTAATAGACTTAAAGCACCACTCCAGCATTTATTTTTTTTTTATTTCACCGCTGGAGTGGTGCTTTAAATGTAAGTCCCATGTCTTATACTCAAAAGAAGAGAGTTCCGGCACACTGTGTTGTTTCCCAAAAAAAGGAGAATACAATAATTCAAGTGGTTTAATCTGTTTTTTCTTTATTGGAAAGTATTGTCGTGCTGTACATGAATAGAAAATCCGCCAGGACGTTTCGGCCCTAGGCCTTCATCAGGTCGGACAATCTGACCATGTCGAGCAAAGCTCCGTGCTAAAGGGAAAATAGTGAGTCGCCAGTCGTCATAAATAAATATGATCCAGCATGGAATCTAGTCCTGTGGGGAGGTAGAGACTTTGGAAAGGTCCTGTGGAGTGATTCAGTGGACTGGGTGGACTAGAATGTCCTGCATGGATGTAATAAGGCTAAAGGACTATTGGTTATTCAGGCTCTGGGTCCGTGACTTCCGGAATGGATAATTAATTGACATACCACATACTACGTACTGCTATTGCCTGTGGCAATGGATATGTCAGTAAGGAGCTGCTAGTCCGCAAAGTGCTAGTTAGGATAGGGTGCTTATGCTGGTGGCAGTAGTATATCTGCAAATATAACTTTGTGGATGTATTGAGGCTAGGAGCCTAATTGTTGTTATGGATCCAAATCCGTGAACCACGGGTTAGATTTCCACTGACACCGCCACCTAAAATTGTACTGCTGTTACCATTAGTAATAATATATCAATAGTGGAGCTTCAGTTAAGGGACACTAGGTAAAATGAATTGTTTATACTGGTAGCAGTAGCAGATCAGTTGCCGCGGGAGGCTGGATCAAATCCTGCAAGGGGTAATGTGTCAAGGAGATAAGAATAACTCCGGTGGGGCTGGCCTCCGTGTGCGGTGGTGATTGTGCGTGCTGCGCGTCCTGTCTACATCTGTTTCTGGGCGGTCTCTGGAGATTTTGTAACCTGCCGGCTGCTCCATTGCTTCACGGAGTGTGCCAGAGATCAGAAATCAATGCAAGTCTATAGGAACCTCATTTTGCCTCTCATAGAGTTGCATGGAGCATTTGTGACATAAGATGGTGCCGCGAGACCTGAGTGGCACTGGAAAACGATAAAGACGCTGGAGAGCAAGTATAGGACAGGGGCTTTAGATTTAAAGCACCACTCCATCGCTGGAAAAAAAAAACCCCCAAAAAACCAAAGTAATCAAAAAGCTGGAGTGGTGCTTTAAATAAGTCCTCCATGAAAGCAGCCTTCCTGGTACTCATCACAAGTGCAAGGAGGGTCTATGAACTTTAGGCACTCTTCATTAAAGAACCCTACTTGAAGGCACTGGATATATGAATTGTTTCATATCTATACCATTCATTCCTGCCCAAAGTGGTGTAAGAATTGAACATGTCTCAATATTGCATTCTAATTCCTTCTGTCAAAATCCAGCATTAAAGAGAAGAGTTCCACTTCTTAGATCTACGCAGAGGGCAACTTGAAAAAATAGAATTAGACTTCCTGGCAATCAGATTTATTGTAATTGGAGGAAGACATTTTTGAGTACACTGTATAGTAAGAGCGAGAGGGGGGGAGGGGGGAATGTATATGGATATAGGATGGGGGGAGGAGAATGTATATGGACACCGGATGGGGAGCGAGTGGGGAATGTATGCGGACACAGTGTAGGGAGCAAATGGGGAATGGGGGGGGGGAGATTTTAGGATACCATTCTGGGGAGCGAGGGGGGAAAATGTGTGGATGTAGGGAGGAGACTATATGGGATGAGAAAAAAATTGTAAATAGGCACAGAATAGAGACGTGAGTGTGTGCGTGCGTGTCGGGCAGTATGGAAATGAATGGTGCCGCATGGGGGTTGGGAGGGGAACTGTGAGGCTACAGCAAGGAGGGGAGAGTATGCCAAGGAAGGGAAGTGTGATGAGGGAGTACAGTACAGAGACTAGGCAGTATAAGGGAGACACTGTGAGAGGGGGCCTAGTATGGAAAAGAGAGGGCATGTACCATAAGACATTGTGGGTCAGATTTTGTGTAGGGATCACAATGAGAATTATTCATTCAGGCATACAGCTTGACGGATATTTTAATTCATGAGCATTATAATTACACTGATATTTTTAAGGGTATTCTGCTGGGATGTGCTGCACAAGACTGGAGAAGATGGAAGTCTGCAAAGGTGAGTTGTAGATGTGAACAGTCATCATGGCGTCTGCACAAGATAAAGAAAGAGAACGACTTCGATCAGAGACATCATCTATAACGTACCTGGATGCAGGGCTGCCAACAGTGCATTACTGTTGTATGGAGCCCAGCGGTGGAGGAGATTGGCTGATCCCAGTGCCTATGTGTGTCCAAGGGCGCACATCCAGCTGCAATACATGCTGCTGATTAATTGAGCTGGCAGCTGATGTTGACTGCTGTGAAAAGCAACAAAAGTGAATACACCTCTAAGTGAAAACGGCTAAATTATGCCCAATTACCCATTTACCCTCCCTGGTGTCATGTGCCTCATTAGTGTTAAAAGGTCGCAGGTGAGAATGGGAAGCAGGTGTGCTAAATTTGGTGTTATCGCTCACACTCCCATACTGGTCACTCAAAGTACAACATGGCACCTCTTGGCAAAGAATTCGCTGATGATTTGTAAAAAAAAAAAAAAAAAAAAATTGTTGCTCCACATAAAGATGGCTTACACTATAAGAAGATTGTCACCACCCTGAAACTGAGCTGTAGCTTGGTGGCCAAGAACATACAGCAGTTTAACAAGACAGGTTTCACATAGAACAGGCCGATTTGGACTGAGAAAAAAAATAGCAGATCTGAGCTGCCTCATTGATTAACATTGGTCCGAGTGCAATGCAAGATTTTCTCGCATTGCACTCGTGCGAGTTAATCGCAAGTGTGACTCCAGCCTAAAGGTGATGGATTGGCCAGGCATACCTAAACCCTAGTGAGGCATCCTCAAACGAAAGGATGAGTAGCACAAAGTTTCTAATATCCAACAGCTCTGTGATTTTGTCATGGAGGATGAAAGAGGACTCTAGTGACTCCTGTGAAGCTCTAGTGAACTCCATGACCAAGGGAGTTAAGGCAGTACTTGAAAATAATTGTGGTTAAACTGGCTGTTGGGCATGCTAATAGCTGGGAATTGTAATTGGCATATATTGAGGTAAGAGTTAACATTAGTTATATAGGAACATATAGGAATACAATAACCCATATGAGGAATTAATGCGTTTAACATCCTATCCTCTCTCTCTTTAATGATAGCCATTTAATTGTGTAATAAAAGTTATATTTGAATGATCTTTAGGTTAGGATACCTCTAGTTGCCCTTTGGGCAAGTTGTGTTTATAGTCAATTTAACCCTACGCTGATCGGGGAATTTTCTGAGGTTTTCTTGTGGTCATGTCTGATCAAAGAACGTTCATCTCTGGTACTCAGAACCCATCTCTTTCCTGAGTGATATGATGGCTGGACATTCCCATCATGTTTGTACTTGCGTATAATTGTTTGTACAGATGAACAAGGCACCTTCAGGAATATCGAAATTACATCCAAGAATGAACCAGACTTGTGCTAGTCCACAATTCTCTTCCTGAGATCTTCGCTGATTTCTTTTTACTTTCCCATGATGCTACACAAAGAAACAGTGTGTTTCAGGTATGATTTAAAATACAACCACAAGTGTGTCTCTAATTAACTCAGATGTTGCCAATCAACCTATTAGAAGCTTCCAAAGACATGACATAATCATATGGGGTGTCCCATATTGCCAAAGGCATAGTACTGTTCGTGTATGTAAATGTTGACTTTACAGAAAGTAATAAAATACCTTACAAAATTTTCTCTCATTATTCTGGTATTTGGCAAATATAAGTAATTTTGGTTCCTAATTGACCTAAAACGGGAAAGGTTTATTTTCATGTCAGATAGTGAGAAAAACATGCAGATGTGTCTTTTTAGATAGTGTATGTAAACTTCTGGTTTCAACTGTATGTGTTGAGTTATTTAGAGGGCACACCAAATTTTCACTGTTATACATGATGTGCACTGACTACTTTACATTGTATCTACAATGTCAGATCTTCAGTGTTGTCCCATGAAAAGATATAAAATAGCTGGGGTGGGCCCTAAAATTTTGCCAGTATGGGGTTCAGAAATTTCTGGTGGCAGCCCTGCCTATAAATGATTTGCAATAAACTATTTCTCATCAGTACTGTGGTTCTCTTATGGTCTGCCTTTTGATGATGATGGATAACAGCTCCCAGTATCTCCTTAGGCTACTTCACACTTGCGTTCGTCGCAATCCGCCGCTATGGAAAATAGTGCAAACCGTTAACGGCTTGCGCTGTTTCCCATAGACATGTATTGACGACGCACTGCGACGCAAGTGTCTGCGTTGCATCCACCGGCCAACACAGAGTCGTTATTTTGGCTGAGCGCCGGACAATGGAACGCAGAATGTAGCTGTTTTTGTTGCTGTAAAAAAACGCACTCCGCAGGATTCCGTCGGGATCCGTTAAGAGGCATAATGAATGTCTATGGTGCTGGATACCGTCGCCATGCGTTTGACGACTGATTTCACTGCAGGATTCCGTCACGTTCTACTGAGCATGCTCAACATGTCCAGCAGAACGTTCTAAATCATTTAAAATCACTCCTGGTCTAACTCTCTCTCTCTCTCTGTGGGTCAGTCTCTCTCTCTTTGTCGGTCTGTCTCTCGATCTCTATCTCTCTCTGTCTCTGTCGGTCTCTCTCTCTCTCACCCCCTCTCGCATACTCACCGATCACCAACGCGGCGCTGCACAGCTGTCAGACTGCTCTGGCGTCTAATCCTTATATTTAAAAATTCCGGCCGCTCATTACTCCATCTCGTATTCACTGCTTCCCCTGCCCACCGGCGCCTATGATTGGTTGCAGTCAGACGCGCCCCCACGCTGAGTGACAGCTGTCTCACTGCAACCAATCACAGCCACCTGTGGGAGGGTCTATATCTTGCAGTACAATAAATAAATAATTAAAAAAAAAATGACATGCGGTCCCCCCCAATTTTGTTACCAGCCAAGATAAAGCCACACACCTGAAGTCTGGTATTCTCGGGATGGGGAGACCCACATTATGGGGAGCTCCCCAACCTAAAAATATCAGACAGCAGCCGCCCGGAATTGCCGCATCCATTAGATGCAACAGTCCCGGGACTCTACCCGGCTCATCTCGATTTGCCCTGGAGCGGTGGCAATCAGGATAATAAGGAGTTAATGGGAGCCCATAGCTGCCACTAAGTCCTAGGTTAATCATGGCAGGCGTCTATGAGACACCCCCAATGATTAACCTGTAAGTGAAAGAAAATAAATACACTCGAAATAATCCTTTATTTGGAATAAATGAAAAAAAAAACACCCTCGTTCACCACTTTATTAATCCCCAAATACCCCTCCAGGTCCGACGTAATCCACACGAGGTCCCACGACGCTTTCAGCTCTGCTACATGAAGCTGACAGGAGCGGCCGTAGAACACCGCCGCTCCTGTGATCTTCACGCAGAAACTAAAGTGAATCGTGTTGTCAGCTGGGAAGTCACTGAGGTTGTGCCGGTGTGTGTGCGGTGATGATGGGGGCGGTAGTGCCTGTGTGTGTGCGGTGATGATGGGTGCGGTAGTGCCTGAGTGTGTGCGCTGATGATGGGGGCGGTAGTGGCGGTGTGTGCAATGATGATGGGGGCGGTAGTGCCGGTGTGTTCGGTGATGATGGGAGCGGTAGTGCCGGTGTGTGCGGTAATGATGGGGGCGGTAGTGCCGGTGTGTGTGCGGTGATGATGGTTGCAGTAGTGCCTGAGTGTGTGGGCTGATGATGGGGGCGATAGTGGCGGTGTGTGCAATGATGATGCGGGCGGTAGTGGCGGTGTGTGCAGTGATGATGGGGGCAGTAGTGCCGGTGTGTGCAGTGATGATGGGGGTGGTAGTGCCAATGTGTGCGGTGATGATGGGGGCTGTAGTGCCTGCGTGTGTGCGGTGATGATGGGTGTGGTAGTGCCTGAGTGTGTGCTGATGATGGGGGCAGTAGTGGCGGTGTGTACAATGATGATGGGGGTGGTAGTGGCGGTGTGTGCAATGATGATGGGGGCGGTAGTGCCAGTGTGTGTGGTGATGATGGGGGCAGTAGTGCCTGCGTGTGTACGGTGATGATGGGTGCGCTGATGATGGGGGCGGTAGTGGCGATGTGTGCAATGATGATGGGGGCGGTAGTGCCGGTGAGTGCTGTGATGATGGGGGCGGTAGTGCCGGTGTGTGCAATTATGATGGGGGCGGTAGTGTTGGTGTGTGCAGTGATGATGGGGGCAGTAGTGCCGGTGTGTGTGCGAAGATGATGGGGGCCGTAGTGACTGTGTGTGCGGTGATGATGGGGGCGGTAGTGCCGGTGTGCGCAGTGATGATGGGGGCTGTAGTGCCGGTGTGTATGTAGTGATGATGGGGGCTGTAGTGACTGCGTGTGTGCGGTGATGATGGGGGCGATAGTGCCGGTGTGTGCGCAGTGATGATGGGGGCTGTAGTGCCGGTGTGTATGTAGTGATGATGGGGGCTGTAGTGCTAGTGTGTGCGGTGATGATGGGGGCTCTCTCTCTCGGCTAAAGAAAACTAAACGAACGCAACGCGTTATTTCACAGGAATTGTTGCCTTTATTATCACAATATTTACAATGCATCAGTCACATGCGTCACACAAGTACAAATTGGGAATTGTAAGTTCATGCGATACAAATGTATATGGTTCTGACCTGACATTACAATTGATATATCATGTGCTGATGGTGGTTCTGGTTATGTATTCCTGTACTGATAAGGATTTTGATGGTGTGTTTCTGTACTGATGGTGGTTGTGGTGATGCATTTCTGTATTGATTGTTGTTCTGGTGATGTATTCCATTACTGATGAGGGTTTTAATTATGTGTTTCTGTACGGACTGTGGTTCTGGTGATGTCTTCCTGTAACTATGGAGGGTCTGATGATGTATTTCTGTTTTGATGGTGGTTCTGGTCATGTATTCCTGGACTGAGTGTTTTGATGCTGTGTTTCTATACTAATGGGTGTTCTGGTGACGGGATTTACAGTACTCTTGGTGGGGGGGGGGTATGCTTTTCTAACCTCCCATAGGCCTGCCCATGACCTGATTGCGGGTTGCTGATGGCTTGCCTTAACCACCAGGTATCTACTGAAGGACCCCTGTGTCTGCTATAACAGTATTCCTGTGAAACCAAGCCCATGGCTGGCATTTATAGGAGACTGTAATTTTTGCTATATACAGCAGTACTGTGGTTTTGTAAAATATAGCAAGAGCGATCAGTTGCTGGCAGTTTCAAGCTAAAAAGTACAGGTGAAAAGTAAAAAAGAAAGTAAAAAAATATGATTTGTAGTTGTCTAATCTACAAAAGTCCAGTTTAGAAAAGACTGGTTCTATCAAAATACAAAATTAATTAACCTATACAGTAAAACGCTGTCTGTAACGAGAAAAAGGCAAAACACTGGAGTCCAAAATGTTGAACACTCAAAATATTGTATGTAGCCCAAAATTGTCAGTCCGGCAGGCAAAAGCAAGCCCCACAAAAGCCCACAAAGGCAAGCCCCGCAAAGCCCACAAAGGCAAGCCCCGCAAAGCCCACAAAGGCAAGCCCCGCAAAGCCCACAAAGGCAAGCCCCGCAAAGCCCACAAAAGCAAAGCCCCGCAAAGCCCACAAAAGCAAAGCCCCGCAAAGCCAAGCCCCGCAAAGCCCACAAAGGCAAGCCCCGCAAAGCCCAAAGGCAAGCCCCGCAAAGCCCACAAAGGCAAGCCCCGCAAAGCCCACAAAGGCAAGCCCCGCAAAGCCCACAAAGGCAAGCCCCGCAAAGCCCACAAAAGCAAGCCCCGCAAAGCCAAGCCCCGCAAAGCCCACAAAGGCAAGTCCCGCAAAGCCCACAAAGGCAAGCCCCGCAAAGCCCAAAAAGGCAAGCCCCGCAAAGCCCACAAAAGCAAGCCCCGCAAAGCCAAGCCCCGCAAAGCCCACAAAGGCAAGCCCCGCAAAGCCCACAAAGGCAAGCCCCGCAAAGCCCACAAAAGCAAGCCCCACAAAAGCAAGCCCCACAAAGCCCACAAAGGCAAGCCCCGCAAAGCCTACAAAAGCAAGCCCCACAAAAGCAAGCCCCACAAAGGCAAGCCCCGCAAAGCCTACAAAAGCAAGCCCCACAAAGCCCACCGACCGACAGGAAAAATGGTATTGTGCTTGGAAAATAGCAACTCAAACTAAAATGTTATTTTAACTTCAGATTCGTTTTTCCTACATAAATAATATAAACAATCTGTACACGTTCAGCATCGCCGTAGTCATCGGGGAAACGTGTTTCCAGGGCATTTTTGGAATTTCTTGCCCGTTTTTCAGTAGAGCTCTGTACGGTAGTAAGGACGGCAATATTAAAACCTACAATAAATGATATGAAAGGCGGGTTAAATTGAGCAAGAATTCTTAGCTGGAAAAATAGCAAGTCCCACACAGTGTATAAATATATACAGAGCTAAATGTCCTCTGGACACGGGATACACGAGAGGGCATCAGAGGGACACGGACCCTGCACCGTCCCGCGTCACATCTGACCCTCTGCGCGCGCACAGCGCCGCTCTTATCCTCAGGTGTCCTCAGGGAGTAACGCCCACTCTGGTCACGTGTATGTGATCCACAGTTGTCATTCGCTGGCCGTGTTGTCACGCAAACTGACCAGGAAGCGCTGTAGTTTATGCTCCTGACGTAGTGATGGGAAATCTAGTTCGTTTTGGTGATTAGTTCACCATGAACTAGTTCACTGAAAAGATTAGTTCAAAAGATTAGTTCATTTAGTTCATCTAGTTCAGTATTTCTCTTCACCGTATCCTGTGAGGAGCTGACAGGAAATGCATCATGTGACCTGTGAACTAAATGAACTATATGAGCTGCTGAACTAAATGTTGTATTGAGAATGACTCAGAGCAGCCTAGTTCAGTCTGATGCATCTCACTGAGCCCAGAAACACACACAGAAACACGCTCTCTCATACACACATATGAGCAGTGTCTTGTCTACTCTGCAATTTCAGTTTTTATTATTATATTTGTATGTGATGTGTGGTCTAGTGTTTTACTACCTCTTTTTCCAGCATCAGGGGCTATAAAGAGCCAGTGTGAGAGCAGGAGCCTCCTGGAGCTGTAGAGGATCACTCTGTCTCCTCCCACTTTCTGTTTAGTTCATAATGAACTAATCTCTGTCAGGATGGTGAACTAGATGAACTAGTTCACTCTGAGGAGTAGTTCATTTTGAACTACTCACTCACGAACTACCCATCACTATCCTGACGCACAACGCAGGATGTCCAGCATTTGCCCCGCATAGTGTACAATGCGGGGGGGCCTCAGCTGTAATGTCCTGACCTCACACTGCGGTGTATCCCCGGTATCTAACCATCATGTGGGAGCAGTACAGGTACTCCGCCCTACCTCCGACATTAGAGGGATCCCCGGCACCGCAGGCTACAAAGTCAGGTAATCTGTGTGCCTGCACCTGCACGGGCAGCTAGGGGTTAACAGGTACAGGCCAAAGGAGCCACACATGAACATTCCACT
This sequence comes from Anomaloglossus baeobatrachus, assembly GCF_048569485.1. Lineage (NCBI taxonomy): Eukaryota > Metazoa > Chordata > Amphibia > Anura > Aromobatidae > Anomaloglossus > Anomaloglossus baeobatrachus. The sequence continues at coordinate 453,654,677 of NC_134356.1, forward strand.
AAACAGGACATTCTGCAGGGTTTTCACTCCAAGCTCCTCTCTCTCCTCCTGTGTGAGTCTGCTCTCCTCCTCCTGTCTGAGTCTGCTCTCCTCCTCCTGTCTGAGTCTGCTCTCCTCCTCCTGTCTGAGTCTGCTCTCCTCCTCCTGTCTGAGTCTGCTCTCCTCCTCCTGTCTGAGTCTGCTCTCCTCCTCCTGTCTGAGTCTGCTCTCCTCCTCCTGTCTGAGTCTGCTCTCCTCCTCCTGTCTGAGTCTGCTCTCCTCCTCCTGTCTGAGTCTGTCTGCTCTCCTCCTCCTGTCTGAGTCTGTCTGCTCTCCTCCTCCTGTCTGAGTCTGTCTGCTCTCCTCCTCCTGTCTGAGTCTGTCTGCTCTCCTCCTCCTGTCTGAGTCTGTCTGCTCTCCTCCTCCTGTCTGAGTCTGTCTGCTCTCCTCCTCCTGTCTGAGTCTGCTCTCCTCCTCCTGTCTGAGTCTGCTCTCCTCCTCCTGTCTGAGTCTGCTCTCCTCCTCCTGTCTGAGTCTGCTCTCCTCCTCCTGTCTGAGTCTGCTCTCCTCCTCCTGTCTGAGTCTGCTCTCCTCCTCCTGTCTGAGTCTGTCTGCTCTCCTCCTCCTGTCTGAGTCTGTCTGCTCTCCTCCTCCTGTCTGAGTCTGTCTGCTCTCCTCCTCCTGTCTGAGTCTGTCTGCTCTCCTCCTCCTGTCTGAGTCTGTCTGCTCTCCTCCTCCTGTCTGAGTCTGCTCTCCTCCTCCTGTCTGAGTCTGCTCTCCTCCTCCTGTCTGAGTCTGCTCTCCTCCTCCTGTCTGAGTCTGCTCTCCTCCTCCTGTCTGAGTCTGCTCTCCTCCTCCTGTGAGTCTGCTCTCCTCCTCCTGTGTGAGTCTGCTCTCCTCCTCCTGTGTGAGTCTGCTCTCCTCCTCCTGTGTGAGTCTGCTCTCCTCCTCCTGTGTGAGTCTGCTCTCCTCCTCCTGTGTGAGTCTGCTCTCCTCCTCCTGTGTGAGTCTGCTCTCCTCCTCCTGTGTGAGTCTGCTCTCCTCCTCCTGTCTGAGTCTGCTCTCCTCCTCCTGTCTGAGTCTGCTCTCCTCCTCCTGTCTGAGTCTGCTCTCCTCCTCCTGTCTGAGTCTGTCTGCTCTCCTCCTCCTGTCTGAGTCTGTCTGCTCTCCTCCTCCTGTCTGAGTCTGTCTGCTCTCCTCCTCCTGTCTGAGTCTGTCTGCTCTCCTCCTCCTGTCTGAGTCTGTCTGCTCTCCTCCTCCTGTCTGAGTCTGTCTGCTCTCCTCCTCCTGTCTGAGTCTGTCTGCTCTCCTCCTCCTGTCTGAGTCTGTCTGCTCTCCTCCTCCTGTCTGAGTCTGTCTGCTCTCCTCCTCCTGTCTGAGTCTGTCTGCTCTCCTCCTCCTGTCTGAGTCTGTCTGCTCTCCTCCTCCTGTCTGAGTCTGTCTGCTCTCCTCCTCCTGTCTGAGTCTGTCTGCTCTCCTCCTCCTGTCTGAGTCTGTCTGCTCTCCTCCTCCTGTCTGAGTCTGCTCTTCCCTCTAATCAGCAGGTTCCCACGAGGTCAGGGACCTGAACCACACAATGGGATATTTGTACAGATTCTAATGTGAAGTTGATTTCTCATTCTAGAAAATAAAACTAAACCGTCTGTGAAGGTGGCCGTGTCCTTTTAGGTGTATTCCTTTAGCTGGCATATATGGCATATCCACAGGATTTGCTAATAATATCTCATAGCTGTGGATTAGAAATAAGTGAACTCGATCGGTAAAGTTCGGGGTTAGTACTGGTGACCGGGTGTCCAGGGCTCAAACTCACACACGGACATCTCAGGGATATTCGTGGTCGATTCGTGTTCCGATACTGAATAAAGTTTGTTGTGTGCTCTGGAGCCTTTCATTCAACACATTTTTGGTATGGAAGATGCCTGGATTCTGCTGGGAACAAAATAATAATAATGAAAACAAAACCCTGTGTGGGGTTCCCCGTCATTTTTGTTAACCAGTGCAGTTAAAGCAGACAGCTGGGGGCTGATATTATCAGGGTGGGAAGGTACATGGTTATTGGGCCCTTCCTAGCCTAAAAATAGCAGTTTTCAGATGCCCCAGAAGTGGAGCATCATTAGATGCTCCAATTTGGGCACTTTGCCCTGGTGGGTGGCAACTCAATCATGGTAATGCTTGTGAGATTGAGGTAAGATGTGAACTAACACCTGACATCAAACTCAGAGATTAGTAATGGAGAGGTGTCTATCAGACACCCCCATTACTAACTCAGTAAGTGTAAATTAAAAAAAAACAAAACACACACATCAAAAAATAGTTTATTTGAATAAACACTGCCCCCTCCCCACTCCCTTGTTGATCAATTTATTAATGTAAATAAATTCTCGAAGTTCCGACGTAATTCAATGGTGTAATGTCCCAGAGCCCTTGAACCCTAAGGAGCCACATTCTGAAACTGTTCTCAAAATTCTTGCAGTCTCTGAATGGCTCTCACTGTGGGTAACAATGGCGTTATCTGATGTAGTGTGTCCACACAAAAAAACAAAAAAAAAAACACCCCACCATCTTTCCCACAGAAGTGCTCTGTTTATGGCTGTCTGTATGTGGACAGAGAGCCAAACTGCCCAATCATTCACTTCCATTTGGATTTGGGTCCAGAACAGAACTTTATCTAAAGTCCAGCTGACCCCACGATCCCAGACTTCCACAGGTCCGCTCATCTCTACCTTGTGTCAACCGACCTCAATGTACATAGGGGCAGAGAAGGATCGAGGCCCCACTCTTCGTACATCTGCCCATAGGAAGCTATGTAACTGAAAAGCCTATCTCAAAGAGGAAGGAGAGCACACCCCTATTTATACAGAGTACAAGAAACTATAGAAAAACCATAGGACCATATTCACACCACAGCTCTTGTATGATGTATGTATATCGACTTTTGTGCTAGCTCATTTCTTTGATTTTGCTATAGTTTCTTAAACACTGTACAGACAGTGACGTGCCCCCTTTCTCTTTGAGCTAAGCTTTTTGTTTATATTGCTTTCCATCCTGCTCTGTCCCCATCTACAATGAGGTCGTTTGACATAAGGTGTGGTCTTAATACAAGATGGTAGGTCCATCGTCACTGGGGTACACCATGTCACGGTGGGATGGCGCTTACTCTTCGTTGATCAAGACAGTGCTTACTATGTACCCCATGTACTTTTTACTTACTGCTGGGTATATGCTCATTCTGGTTCTATCGTATGTTTTCTCTGGTACTCTAAGCTCCACAGTTTTGCTGCTGCAAATACTGATTGTGCACATGCTTTGAGAAGGCCTTTAAATGGAGTACACATAGGACATGAGCTTAGCTTGGGATCAAACCTTTTGTGTTTTCTAATCTGGGTAAAACAGGAAACATGGCATGGTCTCTAGATGTTGACCTGCATAGCCACCATTATTCCTTACAGCTAGAAAGTCACTTGTGACATAAAATTCCTGCCAGGATGTAACACAATGTGATTCTGTATAGAAGAAATTCACTGCACTTCTTTTCTGCATTATAGATTCCAAGCTTAAAGGGAACCTGTCAGGTCGTATAAGGCTATTAACCAGGAAATATAGGGTTAATGTGGTGCTTAATAGTGTTATGAAGGTTCCCGACAACCTTACTGAAAGTGTGGCTCCTGGGAGAACATGAACTTGATTCCTCCCGGGAGCCGCCGGCTTGCAGTCATGCAGTGTGCTTGGAGCAATTAAAGCCACCACTCAGTATTGAGAGCAATGTCTGTAACCACGCCGCTCTACAGTGTAGCCTTACAGAGCCGGCTGTCAGTCAGTGCTGAGTGTGCCCAAGGCCACCGTTCTCAGTGCTGTGAGTGGTGACTGTAAGTGCAGCGGAACACCTGCATGACTGAAAGCCAGCGGCTCCTGGGAGAAAACAAGGTAATTCCCTCCCAGGTGCCACACTTTCAGTGCAGGGCACTTTTATAACTCTATTAATCTTCAGATTAACCCTATATCTGCATATTAATAGTTATCAGACTGACAAGTTCCTTTTTGTCTTGCTGGCAATCCTCATAGGCTAATGTATTGGCATAATCCATTCTAGAAGCCACAACACACGAGTAGCTGTAACCTTATGGGTTTATTATTATTCTTGTTTAGAAGGCGGATGCTTGTTTTCTTACAGATGATGATTGGAATCTTGCTTCTCCACAGATCCTTCTAACTCATGGTTGATGTGGTGCTGTCACATTTGGATTACCTGCCTTTCATTTGAATTCTTCTGATCACCTTACCTATATCCATCTGGTGGCTCTTAAAGGTAAAACAAAGAAGGATCTGCCCCACAGCACTGCATCTATTCTATGTAGGCACGCCCTTGCCTTGGGAAGTCTTGTCTTCTTGCACTTAGTATGTAAATGATCACACTTTGTTTTCAGACTGAGTAGAGATCTTTTTCCTGAGGACAGGTTTAGGAGTCTACAAATCAGAAAGCGACATATAGCATCAGAAACTAAAATAGTGCAATAATATTTGTATTATATTATGAAAATGTCAGTATATCACAGGAGAAATTGGCTTCTATAGACTGAAGTACATTAATCATCATTTGAGCTGCGATTTTCTAATATATGATTTGGTTACATTTGTCATTATTTCTAATGTTGTAAAGGCCACAGCAGCAGTCCAGAGTTGTATTGAGCTCAGTGCACTATGGACTGCTGCTGTCACTCAAGCAGAAACTAATTCTACAAAAAGTCTCCTGTTCAAAACTTGTCACCTGCGTAGTCCTCACACATTCAGATGTAAATTTTGAGTTAGTTATGAACAGAATCATTTTACACATTGTTCTTGCAGCTTTTTGCCATGGCCCCTCTGACAAGCCTAGCTAGTTTGATAATCTCCTGCTGATAAAACACTGATTCTATTAACACAACAGCTTATAGCCTAATAAGTGACAATCCCTGGAATCAGAGTCTGAGCCCCTACATTATACTGCCCTTAGATTACATAACAAAGATCTCCTGACAAATTCCTTATAAAGGGCTAATCCCACCTATTGTCTTCAGGACGGCACGCCTTCCCAGCCTCTGACTTTGATTTTGGAGAGTGTGCCCACTTGACTGACTTCCTTCCTGATCTTTTCCTTATGTATATCTAATAGGTATCTACTATGTATGGGTTGAATTGTGGAAAGTTATTTGATGAACAAAACCGTTGAGCTAGCAGCTTAGTAAGATTTTTGTGCATTTTAATAGCCATAATGGCATGATATTCTAAGAAAATGATTTTATTACAACAGATCGTTCCAGATTATGAGAGGGTAGTGATATTCCGCCTTGGTCGTGTACGGCACCCAAAGGTCCTGGACTCGTCCTGCTGCTCCCTCTTATTGACCAGTTTCAGAGGATAGACATGAGAACAAGAGCATTCAGCATACAGACGTGTAAGGTGAGAACTCCAGGATTATATTTGTCTAAATACCAAAAATGCAGAGAATGGCCCTGACTCATTAAAACCTTTACTCCAAAATTTTGGCATAAAGTGTTGAAAAATCACAGAATTTTAGTGCAAAGGAAGACTGTACAAAAGTTTTGTAACTTTGGCGGTTCACACCTATTTTGCCAAGCCCCCAAAAAACGGACTGCGCATGGCAACCCTCACTCGTAAAATTCATGATTAATGGCGACATTCTTTACGTCACTCCTTTCCCAACTGGAGTAAGATTTGTGATAAGGTGCACACATCTTTTCAGACAAGCCGAATTCTTAAGAGAATCACCACTAAATGAATTTGGGAGCGTCTGACTCCAAAACGCCTCCTCAACATGACTTGCATGAAAAAAAACGGTTTTGAAGAATTGGGACAATAAATGAACAAATACATCAAATAAAACTATGAATATATCAAATTCTCTCAAGGACTTATAAAAATTGCCATGCATGTGTTATATATAGTAAATATAGATTTTAATGACTTAGATGAAGCATCAACTCTTATATTTTCAGGTGAAGTCTCGGGAGGATGTTCCTGTGTCTGTAGGAGCGGATGTTCAGTTTAGAGTATGTGATCCTATTCTGTCTGTGCTGTCTGTCCAGGACCTTAATTTTGTTATCCAGAACTCAGCAGAAAACCTGTTGGCACAGAGCTTGGGCCGCAAGTATCTCAGAGAGATCTATGGTGACCGTATGCGTCTAGGAGAACATTTTAAGGTTAGTTGATAGGAAAACTAAGAGATTAAACATTATCCCAAAAAATCAAGCATTTGCTGAATATTAAAAATTGACAAAATGGAGTGTCCTCCAGGTAAAAAATTTAAAGGGGTTATCCAAGACTTTTATATTGATATCCTATCTTTAGGATAGATCATCGATATCTGATCGAAGGGCTTTCTACACCTAGCACACCTACTGATCAGCTGCTCCTGGTGCCAGACTGATTTGTTGAGTTGCGGAGCTGCACAGCTTCATCAACAGAATAGTAGCTGCAGCTGGCTGCTTCACATCCGCACCCCATTGTAATCAATAGGGGGCAGATGTGCAGTATTTGGACGCAGCCACTATGCACTTGCTCCGCAACTCAGCACATTCGGCTGCAGAACAGGTGATCGATGTGGAGGTGCTGAATTTCGCACCACTACCGATCAGATATTGAGTACCTCTCCTAAGAATAAGTGATCAATATAAAAGTCCTGGACAACCCCTTTAATAATATAATTCTAAAAGTATATACTGTAAACGTGAATATGATGTGATCATTATTAAAGCATTTGGTTCTAAAGGTGACCATAGACTTAAAACTAAGGTCTATAAAAGTCACAGATTTGTGGAGGGCGGGCCACCCTTGTTTGGCCAATGTTGTCAGTGTTGGGAGACTGGAGTCATGTTGAAATTCAACATGCTAAAACCTTTGTTTTCAAGGAAGATAAGCCATCACCGGGATGTCCAGTAACCACATATTTCCTCTTCCCCTTAATAATACAAGCACACTCATCCAAACTAAGCGTGCATGTGTATTAAGGTAGGAGAGATGGCTGTTCCATTGCAGTTTCTGCAGTTCAGTCCAAGCCTTGCATGTAAGCTAGCTGAAGAAAAACTACTTGTTCCACTTCAATAGGGTTAAGTGAAGGAAAAATATTTTTTCTCAAATTTTTTTTCAACACTCAGGTTTTCTGATGCAGGGTATGTTTTTCTTCTGTCTGCATAATTGGATGCTCAGCTGGAGTGTGGTCTGTGCACTATGGGATTGAGGTATGCCAATGAAATCTAAGTGAACAGTTCTCTGTCGGTATGGACATTGGAATGACAAATACTTTAGATTTTTAGCACCACTGTATATACATAAACTTATGCACAAACCCTGCTGCTAAATGACTTGTGCTCAGGAATTGCACACACAATGATTTGTGCTTAAATCTGCATCATTTCTTTAATATATCTGGTCTTGTGTTTTTATAGGAGGATATTAATGAGCAAGTGAAGCAGTTTGGGGTTTGTGTGGAGTGCGTGGACCTCCGTATAGAAGCCGTCTCACGACCTCAAGAGGAGCATGTGAATGTTCCTCTCAACCCCAAGTTGTAAATCCAAATGGTGGGTTAGAGCAACTGATCATGCAGTTTGTCTCAATGGCCAAGCAGGTTTCAGCAACTGATGAACAGCCATGTACAGGTATGACCGTTCTGTTATTTCTATATGTTATATTGTAATGTGTGTTATATAGGGATCTTTTGCTTGCCTATGTGATTCTCTGATCAGGACTGTACATTAGTCTGATGTATAGAAACGGGAAAATTTGGAAGTAAATCTTAGTGTACAAGTTTGAGGTGGCAGTCCTCCATAGTTAAACCCTATCACACTTGTACATCCCATTCAATGTTGCCACCTAAATTTACCTAATTTTCACATGGTTCACAGTTATGTGCTCTCAAGCATTCTTCTCTCCATATAATGTATTTAAACACATTCCAAAAAAATAAAGAAATGAAGAATTAAGCAGAGGTGTATGCATAGTTATATATTTTTTTTGTTTAGTCACTTTATTCTTTTTTTAAAACAAAACATTTTATAAACAGGGAATCCTCAATCACCATAAATAAATATCCAAGGTGCCAGATTGTATACTGTGTATATATAGATATATAAATAAATCCTAATCATGCACATAATATACTTCATATATACAGTACAGACCAAAAGTTTGGACACACCTTCTCATCTCTAGAACAACTATAAGAGGAGACTTTGTGCAGCAGGCCTTCATGGTAAATTAGCTGCTAGGAAACCACTGCTAAGGACAGGCAACAAGCAGAAGAGACTTGTTTGGGCTAAAGAACACAAGGAATGGACATTAGACTAGTGGAAATCTGTGCTTTGGTCTGATGAGACCAAATTTGAGATCTTTGGATCCAACCACCGTGTCTTTGTAGAAAAGGTGAATGGATGGACTCTACATGCCTGGTTCCCACCGTGAAGCATGGAGGAGGAGGTGTGATGGTGTGGGGATGCTTTGCTGGTGACACTGTTGGGGATCTATTCAAAATTGAAGGCATACAGAACCAGCATGGCTACCACAGCATCTTGCAGCAGCGTGCTATTCCATCCGGTTTGCGTTTAGTTGGACCATCATTTATTTTTCAACAGGACAATGACCCCAAACACACCTCCAGGCTGTGTAATGGCTATCTGACTAAGGAGAGTGATGGGATGCTACGCCAGATGACCAGGTCTCCACAGTCACCAGACCTGAACCCAATCGAGATGGTTTGGGTGAGCTGGGCCGCAGAGTGAAGGCAAAAGGTCCAACAAGTGCTAAGCATCTCTGGGAACTCCTTCAAGATTGTTGCAAAACCATTTCCGGTGACTACCTGTTGAAGCTCATCAAGAGAATGCCAAGAGTGTGCAATGTAGTAATGAAAGCAAACGGTGGCTACTTTGAAGAACCTAGAATATAAGACATATTTTCAGTTGTTTCACACTCTAAGTATTTCATTCCACATGTTTTCATTTCATAGTTTTGATGTCTTCAATGTGAATCTACAATTTTTAGAGTCATGAAAACAAAAAGAATGAGAAGGTGTGTCAAACTCTTGGCCTGTACTGTGTATGTCTGCGTGTGTGTGTGTGTGTGTGTGTGTGTATATGTATATATATATATATATATATATATATATATATATATATATATATATATATATATATATATATATATATATATATATATATATATATATATATATATATATATATATAAAATATTCCCTCCCCTCCTCTCTCTCTCTTTCTTTCTTTCTTTCTTTCTTTCTTTCTTTCTTTCTTTCTTTCTTTCTTTCTTTCTTTCTTCTCCTTCCTTCCTTCCTTCCTTCCTTCTTTCTTTCTTTCTTTCTTTCTTTCTTTCTTTCTTTCTTTCTTTCTTTCTTTCTTTCTTTCTTTCTCTCTCTCTCTCTCTCTCTCTCTCTCTCTCTCTCTCTCTCTCTCTCTCTCTCTCTCTTTCTTTCTTCCCCCCCCTCTTTCTCTCTCTTTCTTCCCCCCTCTTTCTCTCTCTTTCTTTCCCCCCCTCTTTCTCTCTCTTTCTTTCCCCCTCTTTCTCTCTTTCCCCCCTTTCTCTCTTTCTCTCTCTCTCTTTCCTCTTTCACCTCTCTCTCTCTCTCTCTCTCTCTCTTCCCTCTCTCGCTCTCTTCCCTCTCTCTCTCTCTTCCCTCTCTCTCTCTCTCTCTCTCTCTTTCCCCCCCTCTCTCTCTCCCTCTCTTCCCCCCCTCTCTTCCCCCCCCTCTCTTCCCCCCTCTCTTCCCCCCCTCTCTTTCCCCCCCTCTCTTTCCCCCCCCTCTCTTTCCCCCCCCTCTCTTTCCCCCCCTCTCTTCCCCCCCTCTCTTTCCCCCCCTCTCTTTCCCCCCCCTCTCTTTCCCCCCCTCTCTTTCCCCCCCTCTCTTTCCCCCCCTCTCTTTCCCCCCCTCTCTTTCCCCCCCCTCTCTTTCCCCCCCTCTCTTTCCCCCCCTCTCTTTCCCCCCTCTCTTTCCCCCCCTCTCTTTCCCCCCCTCTCTTTCCCCCCCTCTCTTTCCCCCCCTCTCTTTCCCCCCCTCTCTTTCCCCCCCTCTCTTTCCCCCCCTCTCTTTCCCCCCCTCTCTTTCCCCCCCTCTCTTTCCCCCCCTCTCTTTCCCCCCCTCTCTTTCCCCCCCTCTCTTCCCCCCCTCTCTTTCCCCCCCTCTCTTTCCCCCCCTCTCTTTCCCCCCCTCTCTTTCCCCCCTCTCTCTTTCCCCCTCTCTCTTCCCCCCCTCTCTCTTCCCCCCCTCTCTCTTCCCCCCCCTCTCTTCCCCCCCCCTCTCTTCCCCCCCCTCTCTTCCCCCCCTCTCTCTTTCCCCCCCCCTCTCTCTTCCCTCTCTTTCCCCCCTCTCTTTCCCCCCCCCTCTCTTTCCCCCCC